>NC_036460.1:97500-125000 GCF_002775205.1 Xiphophorus maculatus
ACTGATTGGCTCCATCTTTGGGTCGGGGACGGAACCATCAGTCAGAAAATCAATTGGACGGAAATGAGTCGACGCTAATTTAGATGATTGATGGCCGGTGTGAATTCCCAGAGCGACAGTTTGCAGAATCTCGGTTTAAAGCTCCGGCGTTGAGGCGGCTTCATCCTATTATGGGATGTGATTTGTGCCGGTCATAAATGATCCGGTTCTGATCGGGTTTGAGGTTTTTGTGTCTGCAGTTCGACTGTATGCAGACGACGCATTTCTGTTTGCTGAAGATACAAACTGATTATTTCCTTTTAAAGGCAATAAAAGCTGAATGTTTCCGCAGCTTTGGGGGTAAAAACGGGTTCAGACCTTTTGGGTCCACCCGGGTTCTGAACCTCAGAGATATTTCATACCTTATATTCATTCTGTGTATTAATAAAAAGCACCCGAAGCAGCAGAACTTCCAGGATGATGGTTCGGATCGGAAAACTCTGGTCAGATTTAATGAACCGTTGACTTCCTGCTGACCAATCGGGTCGGTTCTGTGAAATCATTTAATGGAGCCGCCAGCTGATGGACTGCAGTCTGGTTAACGAGGCCCGGTTACTGACCGTCCTCTAAACCCTGTTTGATTGGAACATAAAAGCTCCACCTCTGGAGCGGATCTGGATCCATCAGAACCAGAACCAGCAGCAGGTGTTTGGGTTGTGGAGCTGGTTCCTTCACATGGACAGTATTTGGGTCCAGTTCTCTGGCAGACGATCAGAACATCGACTGTTTGATTGGAAATCGTGGTGAAGGTCAGGGGTCGCTGACCTCTGACCCTGACGCTCCGTTGGATGTTCCTCCAAACTCTGGTCCGACCTCTGAGACTCTGAATAAAGACTTTTAGAATTAGATGTAGAAACAGATCATGTTAATAATAATAATAATAATGAAGAACGTAACATAAAACTCTGAATGGAACCTGATTGGTCCGTCTGTCCCTCCCAGCGCCTCTCCAGAACCAGCAGCAGTTCTGCTGGTTCCGGTCCAGTAAAACAGGAACGGTGAAGAACTGAGCTGTGTTTTAATCAGAAGAGACTAAATGTCCATCTTGTCCTGGAAACCCTGGAGTCCCTCAGGACAGACGGACGGTCTGATAATCGGATGAGGTGGACGGAGGGAGGCGTAGTCATCAATATCTAACTGATGTAAAAGCTGCTCTCTGAACATTAAATGGATTTCAGTTGAATCTCATTAAGAGGCGTAACCATGACGACAGTTGCTGTCCTGAAACCGTCGGATCTTTGGTTCTGATCCGAACATCAGCTCATTGTTCTGCAGGCAGTTCTGTTCCGGCCCAGAAGCCCAGTTAGGCTCCTCTTTTGAGTTTAAGGACTTAAAGGTTTTCCGACAGCTGATTGGCTGGTTCATCCAGAGCCGCGTTCTGATTGGACGCAGGAATTTAAATATTTAAATAAAGTTTTGAGTCTAAACTTTTTTGTCTTCCTGCCTGTGCAGAACCGATGTGCTACGACTGGGGCGAGTCCAGCCAGGCGGCGGTTCTGGTTCTGGACGGCGAGGCCGGCTGGGTCTCCTGCCCGCTCTTCTCTCACCCGGCCGTCTACAACTACACGACGGCCCAGAGCGCCGGGCACGACCTGGTCTGGTACCGCCTGCTGGACGGCCACGACCTGGAGCAGCCCATCCCCTACAGGTAACCATGGAAACCGCCGTCCTGCCAGGGGTCGCTGTGACCGGGTTGGTTCTGATTCTGGTTCTGATTGTCGCCTGCAGCGCGCGGGTCAGCAGAGAGCGGGAACGGCTGTGGCTGCAACCGGCCGTCGTTAACGACACGGGGCAGTACATCTGCATGCTGCGGTGAGTCCCGTTTCCATGGAAACGGACCGGTTCTGGTCGGCAGAACCTGCCCCTGCTTTCGCACAGCGTTTCCCTCTGAGCTACAAGCTCGTGTGTTTTCAGAGAAACGTAGAAAAGAGTCAAAGTGGAAACGGAGTGAGGCCAAGAAAAACCAACAACACAAAGTTCTGCCGGGTTTCTGGGTCACGGCCCGGTTCTGTTTCCTGGCAGCTCAGAAAACCACCAGAAGGTTCGGCTTCCTGTTCACCTCAGATGGATCCGTTCTGACCTGGTTCTGAGTTTAAACAAACTCAGCAGTAGGCGGCACACTTCCGCTAACCGCTAATGTGCTAACAGCAGAGCTAACTTTAGATTTAGGTTTTTTTGCTAACTTTGAAAACATTAGCTTACATAAATTAATTTCTCCAGATAAATTGAAAGCATTAACTCACTCAGCTGCTTTATGAACACTTTATACATTTTCGTCCTTTTTCATATAAACCTGCTTTTTTGTTTTTTCACAGACAAAAACACAAAATATGGTGAAGCTAGATCAATAACTGATTACATCAATAACTGATTGATTAGATCAATAACTGATTACATCAATAACTGATTGATTAGATCAATAACTGATTAGATCAGTGTTTCTCAGTTCCGGTCCTCAGGCCCCCTGCCCTGCTTGTTTTAGGTGTTTCCCTGCTGCCACACACCTGGATTGGATCTATGAGTGATTAACAGGCTTCTGCTGTACTTGGTGGCTCAGAACAGGTAATGCAATCATTTGGATCAGCTGTTCTGAAATAGGGGTACAGCTGAAACATGGAGAGCAGGGGGGCCTGAGGACTGGAACTGAGAAACGCTGGATTAGATCAATAATTGGCAGCAATGATTGATGTTCAGCCACTTCCTCACCAACCTCTCCCATTAATCTCAACACAGCAGGAATAGTTTTTGTTGTCCAACATTTCCAGTAGAACAGCCTCCACTCCAGTTTCCACTTTCACTGTTTGTTTTTCAGCAAACGTTTTATTGATCACTGATAACGATCAGTGATCGTTCAGGGTTTTCTTCCTGGATCAGCTGCTCTAGCTGCAGCCAACGTTACCGACTGATGATGATGAAATGAAAATGGTTTCATGTTTGGATCAATTTGCCGGTTCTGCTCCGCCCGCAGCAACAAGTCGTCCTGCAGCAGGATCGCCGTGCGTCTCCAGGTGCTGCTGCGAGACCAGGCGGTCCGATCCGCCGGATGCCCGCAGGTTGCCATGGCAGCGACTGAGGCGCTGATCGGCTTCCAGCAGGGAAAGACGCTGACCTGTCCGAACCTGCAGGACGCCTCCAAGATGGCCGACAGCGACCCGACGGTCAACTGGACCTACGTGAACCAAGACATGTCGGTAAGGCGGCGGCGACCCGTAACCATTTGGGTCAGAATCATCCGGGTCGGCCTCTAAACGCCGCCATCTTGTCTCCTAGAGGTGTGATCCGTACCCGTTCTGGGACAATCACAGGGAGCAGGTCAGAACCGATCTCCAGATCCACAACATGCTGATCCCCTATGAGGGCCTGTACTTCTGCACGGTCTGGTACCGGCGGAGAGGCGGGTCGCTGAGCTTCACCAGGAGCATCAAAGTCTCAGGGATCTGTAAGTCCGAACCACCTCTGGAGGTCCAGGCGGTACCGGGCGGATCCACCCAGGTAAACTCTGCTGTCTTCTGCCAGCAGATCCCACCACCTTGCCCAAAGACCCGATCATCCTCCACCCGACCAACGGCAAGGTCTTCCCGGTCAGAACCAGTAAGTATCTACTGGACTGGACCGGATCAGCAGAACACGGGTCTGGATCTGAAAGCCAGATCGGTCACTCCTACCAACCACTTGGGGTGTAATATGGTTTTATGGAGCTACATTGGGGCCATAAATATTCAATAATTTTTTTTACTGAAAAAATATTTTCAGCTTCTGTTGAACTGAATTTTCTCTTGAAACTTTTTTCAGTTTAAACAATTTTTTTTCTTGAAAAAAACTTTTTTTAAGTTTACTTTCTTTTTCAGTTTTTTGTGCAAATTTTATGTCACGAATTTAGCTCCATATAGACCAGATATTTTCAGCGAGTTTATGTTTTCAAGGCCTTTTCTATTTTAAACTATTACAATAAGAATCATTTAGTTAAAACGTTCATTTGAGCCCAAAGAACATTAGCAGAACCCGATCCGATGTTCATACACGGCGCCGCAGTTCTGCAGCAGAACCTTTACTGCTGGGATTTGATCCTGATCAGGAATTCAAGGCTCAGAAAAGGATTTTCAGGAAGAAGGAAGCAAACCTAAACTGTTTATTTAGTTGATCCGTTTTATCCAGTAAATCTGGAGCTCCGTGCTGCGTTCAGGGTCACGTGTTTTCCAGAGCACTGAGGCAGAGGAGGCTGCTCCGGTTCTGATTCTGGTTTCTGTTTCCTGTCAGACTCAGACGTCCACCTGACCTGCAGAGGTCAGCTTCCTTTCATCATCGACAAACCTGAACGGGAGATTTGGTGGACGGTGGACGGAAAGAGGGTGGAGCAGCTGAACGACGGCCGCTTCAGCCAAACCAACAGGTAGAGACGGGTTCTCAACCAAACCAGTAAACCAACCGGTTCTCAACCAAACCAGTAAACCAACCGGTTCTCAACCAAACCAGTAAACCAACCGGTTCTCAACCAAACCAGTAAACCAACCGGTTCTCAACCAAACCATGTAGGATGTGGGTTTCAGTTGGGGAACAGAGATTTTCTCTGGTCTGATGGTGTTTGTGTCTGAATTGTCCGCTTGCAGCACAACAGATGACCACCGCGACCTGACAGCGGTGACCATCCTGAAGATCACAGACGTCCAATCTGAAGATCTGCAGCGAAACTTCACCTGCTCAGTGAAAAACGCGCGCGGCTCAATGGCCCGCTGGGTCCAGCTGGAGGAAGAGGGTGAGGAAGACTCTGGGTTGAACCCGAGCTGAAGCTCTGTGGGTGCTAACCTGCAGCTGTTTTGCTAACCTGCAGCTGTTTTGCTAACCTGCAGCTGTTTTGCTAACCTGCAGCTGTTTTGCTAACTTGCAGCTGTTTTGCTAACTTGCAGCTGTTTTGCTAACTTGCAGATGTTCTGCTAACTTGCAGCAGTTTTGCTAACTTGCAGCTGTTTTGCTAACTTGCAGCTGTTTTGCTAACCTGCAGCTGTTTTGCTAACTTGCAGCTGTTTTGCTAACTTGCAGCTGTTTTGCTAACCTCCAGCTGTTTTGCTAACCTGCAGCTGTTTTGCTAACTTGCAGCTGTTTTGCTAACCTGCAGCTGTTTTGTTTCCAGTGTCGCTGCCCTCCGTGGAGCTGGGCTGCGGCCTCGGCGTCACTCTGGTGCTCATGCTGCTGCTCTTTGTGGTTTATCACGTCTTCTGGCTGGAGCTGCTGCTGCTGTACCGCTCCTGGTTCGGCACCGACGAGCGGCACACAGGTAGGCTCCCCAACTCGGCACCTCCAGAATACGGGACACTTCAGTTTGGCTTCAAGCATCCCAGCTACAGTCGGTCCGACTCGCTGCCTTTCAGAGGGGAAGGGTCTGCATCACCACCATCTTTTCACTCTTTATTTTCCTGAGCTTTTAGTGTATTAAACCGTTCATAAAAACGGGGCGACGCCGTCAAACACCCAGACGTGTTTTATAGCAAAGCTTTTAAATCTGAACGCCACCTGCTATGCTGCCAGTTAAATCTACAAAGTGAAAGCTGTAAACATCTTCCTGCGACTCGGGTCCAAACTCTGCAGACCTTTAAGAACTGAGAAATAAACAGCAGCTGCACCAACGTCACCTTAAATCTCAAATAGATCTGATATCATGGGGGATTTTCTGCTTTCTCTCATGCAAAACTGGTTTCACAAAACATGTTGAGTCAAGATCTCAAAATTAGTAGATAAGAAAAAATTATCTGGTCTTTTGTGGAAAAAAACAAACTGTTGCGACACATTTGGAAACTGCACACAACCCCCAATCGTCATGTTTATGAATTTATATTAAATCCTGTTCTTTAAAAGTGGAAAATAATTTATTTTAATTATTGGTAAAAAGCTTGTAGGTTACAGTTTTTAGCTGTAAGTTAAAACTTGTTTGTTTGACGCATCATAATTTCTCCTCAACAGATTCTTATAAATCATAACCAGTAATTTCAGCTGTTTTTCATATAATTGTTTAATGTAAAGTTTAATCAAACTTAATCACACTTGGAAGTTCCTGACCAACTTAGCTTATTTTATGTTGAATGATCTCACCTTACAGTAGTTTAGCACAGCCTATATTAGTTCATTATATATTATATTAGTTTGGTTTAGCTTAGCTTTCCTTGAATTAGCTAATCATATTTAGTTAAAAGTAGTTTAGCTTACTTTTGCTTGATTTATCTTATTTTGGTTTAGGTTACTTTATCTTTAACATTTTAGCTTACCTTGGTTTAGGTTAGCCTGTGTTAGCTTAGCATACTTTACCTTGACTTAGCTTAGTTAGGTTATTTTGCCTGAGATTAGCATAGTTTACTCAGCTTTCCTCTGCTTAGCGTAGCTTACCTTACTTTAACTTAACCTGCCGTTAATCCTGGCTGAACTTCTTTTAGGTTCTGTAATCTTGGTGTAGTTTTTGTTGTTTAGCTTTATTTTCATTTTCTTACCTGAAAAGTAAGAAAATACTCAACCAGTTTGTCTTATTTGGAAGGTTGAAGGAGAAAGCGTCCTCTCTCTAAAAACAATATGGCAGCATGATTAGTCACAGATGAGCCTGTAGTAAAACTGTCTGATCGTGAGCTGAGAACCTGAAGCAGGAAGGAGGGCGTACTTTGTTTGAGCCGTCACGGTGAAAACCGTGTAAAGGTTTTGACAGATCTGAGGAAATGACCCAGCGCTCAGATCAGATAAAACCACTTCCTGCCGATGAACGTTTGCAAATATTTTCCTCTGCTGGTGTTTCAGACGATAAGGAGTTTGACGTCTACATCTCGTACGCGCGGAACAGCGAGGAGGAGCAGTTCGTCCTGTCGACGCTGCGCGGCGTCCTGGAGAACGAGCTCGGCTACTCCGTCTGCATCTTCGACCGGGACAGTCTGCCCGGAGGGAGTGAGTTCCTCTAAACCTCCACCCTTCACTCATTCATCACCCCTTCACCCCTTCATCCCTCCATCTTCCTTTGCAGCCATCACAGACGAGACACTGAGCTTCGTGGCTCGCAGCCGGCGCCTCCTGGTGGTGGTCAGCCCCGGCTACGCCTCGCGGGGCTCGCAGGCGCTGCTGGAGCTGAAGGCCGGCATCGACAGCATGGCGCTGGGCGGCCACCTGCGGGTCATCCTGGTCCAGTACCGGCCCGTCCAGAGGCAGAGCCTGGTCCGGGAGCTGCGGCGGGCCCGCGTGGCGCTGGCGCTGGTCCGCTGGAAGGGGGACAAGTCCAAGGAGCTGACGTCCCGCTTCTGGAAGCAGCTGAGGGTGGAGCTTCCTGTGAGGAGAGCCGGCAGGGAGCAGCAGGAGGGGAGCAGCAAGGAGGCGGCGCTGATGAGGCTCGTCAGCCAGAACAGCACCAACTCCCAGACCGGCCTCATCAGCAACACCACCAAAACGCCTCAGAACATCCCCAACTCCGCAGCCTGACCCGGACGGCTCCAAACCAACTGGAGCACAAACCAGTCAAACCAGTCCAACCGCTCCAGAGTCAGACTGTCAGACCCGCTCAGAGGAGCAAGTTCTGCTCTGGTACCAGCTGATTATTTGGTCCTGGAAGAGAGAACCAATCAGGATGCGCTAACAGAGGCGACAGAAGATTGGATTCATCCGTGGAGAGCCAAAGAAGGTCAAAGGTCAACCATTTTCTGCTGAACCTGAGCCAAGAGTTGGGTTCAAACCGGGTCAGACACACAGGGCGCCATTTTTAAAGTTAGCATCAATAATTTGGGATATTTAGTTTGACATAAGGGAGAAAAATGGAGATTAATTTCTAAAGTCATATTTTCATTTCACCATGTTGTCCATTCATTTATAAATGTCACACATTCAAGCAATTATTTAATTAGCAAGCTAAATACTTAGCTCAACTAAAGCTACATATATTTAGCTAACTAATATTCAGCTTCAACATGTGGTTTAGTTTGAAGCTGAATATTTAGTTTTTATTCTGGATCAAAGTGTTTTTCTCTTCCTCAGTTTTCTGTTTGTTTTTCTGACTTCAGGTTTTCTGCAGACATAAAACTCAGTTTTTCCCCATAACACTAGTGTCATAAATCTATTTAATCTTCTCATTTTCTAGTTTGAACTATTTCTTTGTGATGTTTTTTTTCCTTGTTTTCACTCAGAATGTTTTGACAATCATGAATGTTGAATGAAACAATATTTCAAACATTTGCCAAAAAGTCACATTTAGTTTGTAAAAGTAAATTTACAGTTTTATCAGAAAGTGGTTAAACTAGCTGGATAAATCGATCAGTGAATGTAGCTCCATGTAAAGATGAATGTTTTTCTCATCTTTTGGATCAATTTGTTTGTTTTGGGGTTTTCTGCTCCACCTGGTGGTCATTAGCGGAACTGCATGTTTCATCAAAGACATTTCATTGGATCATTTTGAAGAGAAACCAACATGGAGATGAAGGATGGTGTCATCCGCATAGAGGCCGATTGAATCATTTTAATCCACTGAAGCATTAAATATTTTCATTTCTGCACATTATTTAATTTCATTTTATTTTAAGAAAAGTTCCTACAGTTTAATCAGTTGAAATATATTTTTCGGGTTGAAAAACTCTGATGCTGTTAAACATTTATGGGTCAGTATTTTAATATTAGAACTCATTCTGCACTTTGTCATGCTTTGCTGCATCTGTTTTTTTATATATTTTCTTTTTGATTAATTAAATAATATTTTCATTTATTTCTGCTTTCATTGATCATTTCACTTTTTCTCATTAATGTTTGCTGTTCAAAACCACGACAGATTTTCTGCCGTTGGTTTCATTTCATCTTCATAAATGGATCTTGGAAATAAGAAAGAAAATCTTATAAAAAACATTTATCATATCTTCTTTTAGTTGTTGGAGGAAATATTTCTTTATTAAAATGTTTTATCCTCCATGTCAAGAAAAAAAGGACAAAAATAAACTTTAATCTAGATTGACCTTAATTTATGACTATTAAGTTCAAGAAAAAAATGACGAGGCTTAGGAATGGGTCCCTTAAAAAAACCTTTCGCCTTTCAGGGCCTCCATACCAAACAAACAAAATCAGTGAATTTTTATGCCACATAGTTTCATTTTATATCATAATCAAGTAACTATGTTACCTTCAGTTCTTATGAAAATGCTGCATATATCAAATATGAATTAGAAGGAATTTGACTTCCTGATTTAAAGCCTTAAAATTGGGTCTCTGTCTCTTTAAAAGCTCTTTCTGAAGCTCCGCCTCCAGGAAGTCATCCCAACATGGCTCCTCTATTAACCCTTTAATATTTTTATCAGCATTGCTCTGAGAAGCAGCTGCTACAAAGAGCTCAGCAGCTGTTTGCTAATTGGTGCTGGCTAATCTGAAGGAGCTGAGAGGGGGAGGAGCTACGCCTTGAAGGCGGGGCTAGGTCCACCCATTCATTTCCAGCTGAATGGTTGCCGTGGAGATTAAAGGATTTCTCATATATGTATGAAAGAATCAACACTGCAGGTTTGTTTTTGATGAGGAAACAATTAAAACATGACGCAAAGATCAGAAAAGTTAATTTTACTTGATCCTGGCCCTTTAAGAACCAGCAGCTCACAGCCCTGCAGACTCCCACTAAACCAAACTTAAAGGTGGAATCGTTCAGTCCTCTGATGAAACCTCGTTTCTGGTGTGAAGCTGCTGTTGAGTCGCTTCTCCTTTGTCTCAGATCTGTCCGAGTCCATCCTGCAGTCCATGCAGCGCAGCCGGCGCCTCCTCTTCGTCCTCAGTCCCGACTTCCTGGTAGAGAAGAGCTTCAGCCTGCTGGAGTGCCGTTTGGGTCTGTACCTGCAGCGCTGCCAGCGGGCCTCCATCCTGGCCGTGGTCCGCCGCTCCGTCAGCAAGCTGCCCTGCGCGGAGGCGGCCCTGCTCCGCCGCGCCGCCATCTGCACCGCCACCTGGCGGGGGCGCCGGTCCGAACCGCGGCGGTCCCGGTTCTGGCTGAGGCTACGGCTGGCGCTGCCGGTCCGGCCGCTTGCTCTGGGCCGGCGGCTCATCGACAGCACGTCGTCGCACTCCGACCTGGCGGCGCTGGCTCTGCAGAGAGCTCAACGCATCCGGAACCAGAACCGTAAGGACCGGGCCGCGCAGAGCCGCACGGGCCGCAGGGCTTCAGCCAATCACAGAAAGACTCCGTCCAGAGGGAGGGGCGGCGTCTGGAGGGAGGAGGGGCTGCAGCGCAGCAGGAGGTGCTCCGGGTGCGCTGGGTTCATGGGCCAGGTAGAGGACAGGCGGGTGGAGATTAGAGGGGAGACCCAAATGCAGCAGGAGCTGCGTAACGGGACCGACGCCGTCTCAGAAACAGACTCCATCATCCCTGACCCCGCCCACAAAACACACAGCCACGCCCCATCACCAAACCACGCCCATGACATCCATAACCCCGCCTCCTCCTCTGACCTCGCCCTCTCCGGCCGTCAGCAGGAAGTGGATACTTCCAGGACTTCAGAGGAAAATCGGTCAGGTGAAAAGGGGGAGGAGCTTAAGCTTGAGATGGCACCAACTGCGCCCCAGCAGAAAACCCCGCCTAGCCGTTCATTTCTAAGATGTGAATCGTTCTCTGATTGAATCGGTGAACATTTGGACTAATCTGAAGGAGTGTGATTACTTTTACTTTTTATTGGGCTTAATAGTTAACACTACTCTGGATTTAACAAGCCGCAAGTCAGAACTGCAGTATTTTAGATCTGCTGAAGATGTTTTACTGAGTTCTTCCTGCTTCCTGATGGTAAATAATTACTGACATCATGAAAAGAAAGACAGCTTCCAGAAAACACTTGGTTAAATCCATGCAGGAATATCTGAAATTTTCATGAAACACAAACAGAGACTTCAATAATAATGTCAGAATGTTTAAATCACTAAACAGTTTTCTGTGACTTTCTCCTTTTGTCTCCATAATATTGCTAAAATTAGGAATATTTCGTCCCAGAGTGACACAATAAAATTGTTTCTTCAAGACTGGAATTCAGCAGCTGCAGGAATCTGCACATAAACATGTTTCTGTCTGATACGGAGTTAAATTAGGGTCCATAAAGTGTGTTCAAAAATAATTATTGGAATCTGAAAAATAATTTCAACTGAAAAAGTTTTAAACTGAAAGATCATTTTGAAACAAAAAGTAAAACTGAAAACAGATATTAAATGTATTCTCAAAACAGAAGAAGCTGAAGCAGGAAAACAATTTCATGATGGAAAAGTTTTTAAACTTAGTGTGAAACTGCTAGATACTTTTGAAACTGATAAAAGTTTTGAAACTGAAAAGTTTTATGATTCCATTAAAAAATTTGAATTGGACAAAATTTACTGAAAATAATTTTACAGCTGAAAAAAAATTTTGAAACTGAAAAGTCATTTTGACACTAGAAAACTGCAAAACAGTTCTTCATATGGGAAGGTTTTTTTTCAGTTTCAAAACCCATTTTTTGATCAAACTTTGTTGCCGTAATTTAGCTCCATACATCAGTAGCTGAATTCAGATCAGCTCAAACTCCTGATACATGAAGACATCAGATTTCTTCTGAGAAGCTGAACTTTATGCAATCTGCTCCTTTTCAGCCTGCATGAAAAATATTCAAATAAACTTTTTTAAAAAATCATGTTTCCACTCATGTTTTTATTTACTCTTGCATAAAGTGATTAAATTAGCAGCAGCAACAACTGTAAATCCTTAACAAGTGGTTTATCTAAAGGTGCTGTTAATGCGGCCATCTGCAGGGGGCGCTGCTGGTTTTTCATTCCTTCCTCTGTGTTGGTTTATCATTTGATAAATAAATATAAATGTTTTCTGATGGAAGAAAATCTTTGAATAACCTGCAATATGAAACATTCGATACTTTTGTAGTGAAATCCTGCTTTTTGGTGGTAAAATGAGGCAGGAAACATATTCACATCCTGCACATCTACCTGTTTGAACTTCATTTATTATCCTGCCTGGTTTAAAATTTGACACTCTGGAGTTTTTACGTTGTGCAAAGTTTGATTTGCAAAATAAATCTTCCTCCTGTGTTGCTGTAGAGTTTCAGGTCAAATGAAGCAGAAGCATCTTAAAGTAATCAGAATAAATATAAGAAAATAAAACATGAAAAATGCTGAACATCTTGTTCCAGGAAAGTAAAATCACAGAAAATGTAATTTTACAGATAAAATCAGGCTTTTAAGCATCACATCACAGTTAGATGTGAAACATGTGGAGGCTTCTGCATCAGTTGATCAAGGGCCCAAAACGAGGCAGGAAGCCGTCACCTTTAAAATAAACCTCAGTTCATCTCCTCCCAGCCTCCAAACGAGAGAGAGAAGGATTTCCTGACAGAGATGGAGTGGAAACTCCGACCTTGTGTCCTGCTGAGCTGGGAAAACATTTAATTCCCCATTAATTACCCATCTGTGAGCCAAGCTAATCTCTGCTGTAAACAGGGAGACAGAATATTACATCCATGATAAAAACACTGCAGACCTCTTTAAAAATTAGACAAACTCCCCGAATTCACAACTTCTTAACCAAATAAAGTCAATTAAACTGAATAATGGTCATTTCCCACACGAAAACTGACTCCAGTACCAGTCCAAACAACTATGTTCCATATGGTCATTTAATAATGTTAGAGGAATGGATGTCAAATATTAAAAAAATAAATTGAAAAGAAAAAACAAATATGTTTATTATTAATATTTAAGAACTGAATTTATCATTTTTATTTAAAAAAAAATCTTTTTCCAAGTTTCATAAATGACTGAACCAGAACTGGAGCTGAAAATCTGCAGTTTTAAATGTGATTTTCTTCCAGTTTGAGTTATTTCTGTTGTGTCGGTCCAAGGTAGCAGAAACAAAATGCTCTAATCTAAGCCTCAGTGAGTGACTTCATCACTTTCTTTGATTTACTTATAGTTTTTACTCTGAATAAATCTGTTAATCACATACTTTTTATTCCTGGACTGAAAACGCAGTATCTGCTCTCTGCTGGTTCAGGTTTCAGTTCAGAATCTGAAACTAAAATCTAACACTAATTTTTTTCTTTAGTGTAAAGTGTTTTCACTATTAAAGTGTTTTCATTTCCAAAAACACTTTAATATCCCTGCATGACAATATGAGTTTTAAAGGACAGTTTCATTAAATATAATCAGCTTTAAAATGGCTAAAATTGAAGTAACGGCTTATTTCTTTAATTGTTTGAGCATCCTGTCTTTTACAACATTAAAAATGGTAACTCCTCATTAATTTGTTCCTTAACTTGTGGTTTAAAATATTTAAAATAATTAAGTAAGACATACAACAGGTAAAACATTTTTAAAACAGACTACAGACGAGACAAAGAAGAAGTCCAAGCACATAAATTATGTTTCATAAATTAATAGGGAAATGTCTTCTTGGAGGTGAAGTCATTAATCCTGCTTCAGAAACGATATTTAACAGAAAGAAGACGATGCACTTTATATGCAAATTAAATCCAGTCAGCATTTCAATACCTGTGATGCATTCAGGTTTCAGCTGCAAGCAGGAAAAACCATGAGGTCGACATGATGCTGAGGGAAACACCACAGCTCTTTGGAGTAAAAACGAAGTTTCATTTTATTGCACCATCCATCATTTCTGTGTGTGTAAGTATGTTTTCTTTCCTGTATTCGTGGGGACCAGGGAAGTCACCTGTTTTATGGGGCCCTCCAGGTTTATGGGGACCGAAGTGTCCTGGTGCATTTTCTTCATATCATCTTTGTTTAAATGTCACTGAATAAATTAAACAGCAGTAATTCACAACAAAATTTGTCTCAAGACACTTTGCACAAAATAATCGAATTTATAAACAGAAATAATAGAATGTTTTGTGCCATAGGTGAGACTATTTTAAAAACTCAGATTTAGCTGGTTAACTAAATATTTTGTTTGTAATTAAATATTTAGTTGTAGGTAAATATTTAGCTTGCTATCAAAGTATTTAGCTCCAAACTAAATATTTTGTTGTTTGTTGCTTGAATTGTGTTTGTTTTTTGTCTATTTTATTGGGTTTCTGGTTGAGCACTTTACGACCACTGTCTGTGAAAATGTGATGTATAAATAAACTTTCACTTTTAGAAATGACTGCATAATGAAACCACATAACCACATAATGTGGAAAACCCTTTAGTAGTTTGCATAGAAACTAGTTTTAAGTTTTAAACAGCATAAATGTTTGAAGTAAAGACATTAGTTAGCTTTTTTGGCTATTGTAATGTGTGTACAAGCATGAATCTTTGCTGGCTGGCAAGTTTGATGACATGGTTATGTGTTGAGCAGCAGTTAGTGTGCAGTTATTCATCATCACACAGGATCCCATTAAGATCCATTAACCATTAAACTGCACCACAGGCAGAATGATTTGGGATTTCCTGAACCTCACAGGCCTTTCTGCTGGTTCTGATGCTACGCTGTGAAGGTGAACTGCAGCAGCTTGGATGCTGATGTAGAAGGAGTAGAAATCTGCTGCTTGTTGCAGACATTTAATTTATTTCAATATGTTTCACTGCAGATAGAGAGCAGGCATTAGAGAGGGCAGGAGGCATTCTCTGGGTTACTTGATGATAGACAAGGATGCCCTGGTTCTGTTATCTCTGGCTGACCCTGTCAGCTTTCACAAAGAAGAAAACTTTGTTAGGGTTCAGGTAGAGACTCAAGGTTTCCTCTTCTTTACTGTTTCCACCTGTTGTATAGGAACCAGAACTTGATCATCTGCTCCACCTCCAGCTGCTGTGGTTCTGACCCAAACCAACCTGTTCCCCTCCTGGCCTGTGGGGGCGCTGCACCAATAACCACTGTAGGAAACGACACAAAAACCTCTGAAGACACTGAGAGCAACTTCCTGTTTCACCAGATGGAAACAAAATGGAGGTGTCAGATTTTAGCGGTTGGGGGATTTCTCTTTAGTCTTTGGCTAAAGACCAGGAGCCATTTCTTCTGCTTGCGCTAGGCTGGCACGTTAGCTTTGGTTGTTTTTACCCAGAATACCCTGCGCTGTGTTCCACTTCCTGCTTTTGGAGCGGTCTCCGGTTTGCTTGGCGTTCGTATTTGCATTCAAACTGAACCAGAGTTCACTTCAACCGAACCCAGACCAGGCTTAGAGGTAGATCAAAGTTTGATTTTCTGGTTATTAAA
Organism: Xiphophorus maculatus; assembly: GCF_002775205.1. Taxonomy (NCBI): domain Eukaryota; kingdom Metazoa; phylum Chordata; class Actinopteri; order Cyprinodontiformes; family Poeciliidae; genus Xiphophorus; species Xiphophorus maculatus. The sequence goes on from NC_036460.1 coordinate 112,694, forward strand.
CCAAACTAAACAGGACAAAACGAAACGACTGGAGTCGGATTAGATCGACTGAATAGGACTGGTGGGACTGAACTCTTAATCAGCTCTAGAAACTATTCATCATCAGACAATGTGAAACACTGAGGTGAGTTAAGATCTGCAGGTTGTGATGTTACATCATCTGCATAAAAACAAACATTTTTATTCAGAAAACACTAAAGGGCCCAGACTAGAACCTGGGGGAAGACCATGGTTTATGTTTTTGAGCTTCTGGATCCAGAATAAAAGCTCACAAAGATCTGCTACTCAAAAATAACTAAAACAATTAGATAACTTAGTTTACATCCTAGAAATGTCAAACACCAGGAGACTGGAACTGGTTCACTTCAGGCAGAGAGTCACCCTGACCTGGAAATGACCTGAAAATACACAAAACCAGACTTGGGTTTAGATACAAAATCTTCAGCAGACTAATGTTGGCACTTTTATTTAGATTCTGGACTGTTAAAAATGCTAACAGACTGATAATTAAAGTGCATTAAGTCTGCAGCTGTGAAGGTTTTTAATCAGTTTAGAAATGATTTTTCTGCGTCTCCATATTGGAAACTTTGCTCCTCATCAGTCAAAGAGCTAAATGCCATCCAGCTTCTTCTGGAGACCTCTAAGTGTTTCTTATTAATCGATCAAGCCTGGAGAATCAGAAAATGCTGTGCTAAGTTTTATTCAAAGCCAATCTCTGATCATTCGTTAATTATGGTATTTTATTTTGAGTCATTAGGATGAAAAACATCGAGTTTTTCCAGTGTCCCCAGAGTCCTCTCAACGCTCTTCATTTGGTTTCTGCAGCAGGAATCCTCTCATTCCGCATCAGGTTTTCTCCCTCGCTGATCACTCCATCCAAAGGTCAGAGGTCAGCAGCATCCACTCACTTATACATGACCGATTAGCTAGAAGTAATTAGCGTGAAGACACAGCGCTCGCTTGGTCAATCTGTAACCACGTCTGCGTCTCTGTTCTGCATTCCTGATGCTACAGAATCTTCATCAATCAAGTGATCAGTCAGAGATCAATAAAGTTCACAGAGACAAAGAAAAATCAGAGAAAATCAGAGAAAAATCATCGTTCTGCTGAGATCTGTTGGGTCAGAAAACATGTCAAAGATCTGCTGTTCAAAAATGACTAATACGTGTCAGAGGGTCAGATGATGCTAAAGCTAAATACTTAGCTAATACATAAGTTTGCTTGCCAAAAAGCAAAAGCAGACTTTAAACTGAAATGATGTTTAAGAAGAAAAGAAACGACGATAAAAAGACAACATGAAGCAAAGATCCAGCTTTTATTTTGGTAGTCCACTTCTGGTTATCGGTAAGTTAATCTGCATATTATCTAAATATTTTGCTTTGAGACAAATACTGAGCTTCAAACTAAATATTCCACTTGCTAGTTGAACCTTTAGTTTGAAAGTAAATATTTAAGTGGCTAACAATATTTAGCGCGCTAACTAAGCTTTTACTTTGAAGCTAAATATCTAGCTTGCTAGTTGAATAATTAGTTTAAAACTCTCACATTTATAAATGTATGAATAGCATGGATGCACCTCAGAACTTTTACTCTTTGATTGGCTGATCAGAGCTGAACGTGGCGCTGGAGCGGGTCAGACCGGCTGAGCAGGCGGCTCATTAGCAGCCGAGCTGTCGGGTTCTGCGAGAACTTGGTGGAGAGGCCGTTCCCCCGGCCGGCCGGGCCAGGTCGGGTTTCAGCCGACCGGCCTCTTTAATCACCTCTCTCCGACCCGGACCGGCCCTGCTGGCAGGTTCCGGGGCGGCGGCCTCTCCGGTCCTGATCCGGCCTCCAAGCTGTCGGACATCTGCAGCAGCTCCCACCTTGTCATTAGAGGCCGACCGCTCCGCCGGCCCGACTCCGACTACGACCCGGCCCGACTCTCCCTCGGCCCCCACTGCCTCTCAGGGGACCGGGACCCTGTGTTGAGAACCCCCCGGGAGAAAGTGAAACCCGCCATCATCAGGGCCGGTCCCCGGGGAGCCACAGGGGCTTTGTTCCCAGGAGGAGACTGGTCAGACTGGTTTCACTGGTAACTGAGCTAAAGACGGAGAGACGCTCCGGTTCTGATCCAACGGATCCAAACCACAAAATAATCAACTTTCATGATGAAATTTTTCATCCTGGAGTTTTAATTTAAGCCTCAGCGGATTTTAAAAATCTGATACTTTTGTTTCAAATCCTGATCCAGAACTCCTGATCCGGTCGCCAGTTATTCGTGAAGTTAACTGTTCAAAAACCAGAAAATAAGGAAAACTGGAGAATAGTAGGATAACAAAGTGAGAAAATTGGCCAGTTTGTTTGTATTTCTGTTCTGAGCCAATGAAGGGAAGCTAACACATGAAAAAGTTTTTATTTGCCTTGAAGCAACAAATGAATGGATCAGTTCTGATTCCACAGCTTCACGTTCTGAATCGTCTCTTTGGGTCGACAACGAACCATTTCATCCCAAAACACATTTTATTTGTTCAGTTAAAACTCATGTATAAAAACAGCACAAATAATCTGACATAGAGTGTTTAAAGCATATTAGCAAGGCAACGTCACAGGTCAGGAGCTAATTTCATTGGCTGTCACGGTTAGCATGGTTAGCATTTATGGCTCATTATCTCACTGCATTAATAGATATAAAAAGATTAAACATGTTTCATTTCTAGCAGCTAATGCAAAACATAAGATCTGAAAATGATTCATTCTGGATTTATTTCATCAACGTTTCTAAAAAAAAAGGTAAACCAATTGTAAACTGTTTTTATTATCTAATACAACATTTATCGTGACTTTAATTGGTAGGAAATGTTTGTTAAACTTGTTCTACATCTGTTTGATAAAACTGGACAACCTTTTGTAATGTGGTGCTAAAATGTAATTTTTTTTAGATTTCAGCCTGTTTTTAAATGTTTTAAATAATTTATTTCTGTTGTTTTTATGAAAACAGTTTTGGCTCCAGAGGCAGTTTCATGTTTTAATATTAACTGATCTCAATTTCTCCTACAGTCGTAAAATTGTTGCTTGTTTTTTAGGACAAGATCTGATTTTTGGCACCAACAAGCCAAGACTTAATGACCACCAACCAAAATATTCTGCTGGAAGATTTTTTTTAGTCCTGGAAGATTTAATTAGGTTATAATTTAGCTAGCATGTTCACAAGTCCCAAGACAAGTCTAGTGAGACTTGTTATACTGTCAAAAGTTAACGGCAATAAATTTGTTTTTTAGTTTGCAGGAAAACTAAAAAATGGGGGTTCATTTTTCAAAGTCATACTTTCATCATATATTTCATATATTTATGAATGTTCCAGTTCCATTAGCAAACTGTATATTTAGATAGCAAGCTTAATCCTTTTCTTGCTAACTAAATATTTAGCACAAAATTAAATATTTAGCTTGCTAATTTAGCTCCAAAATGAAAGATTTAGTTAGCAAGCTAAAGATTTTACACAGAGCTAAATATTTAGCTCCATGCTGATTTTGTAGTATGCTAACTAAATACTTATCTGGCTAACTAAATCTTTAGCTTAAAGCTAAATATATAACTTGCAATCTATATATTTAGTTATCAAACTACACATTTTGCTTGCTAACTAAATATTTAGCTCTAAAACTAAAGATATCAATAGTAAGCTATATATTTAGTTACCAAGCTACAAAATCAGCATGGATCTAATATTTAGCTCGCTAACTAAATATTTAGTTTTGAGCTAACTATTTGTTTATTATTTTTATTAACCTTTATTTAATCAGATAAAAACCTAATGAGACCAAGGTCTCTTTTACAAGCCTCCTGGTTAACTTGCGAACTAAATATTTAGTTAACAAGCTAAATACTCTGCTTACTAACTAAATATGTAGCTCCAAATCTAAAGTCTTCAGTAGCCACCTAAATATTTAACTTGCAAAATAAATATTTAGTTAGCATATCTAGTGTGGCGTTTATGTTAGGCGTTAATGCAGTGAGAATCAAAGCTGTGTTGGAAAAACTCCCCTGAAAACGCCAGACCAGGATTTGCCGAACCGAACCGAACCGAACCGAACCGAACCGAACGGATCCGAACCGAACCGACCTGTTCAGGGATTCTTCGTGCTGTTATCCTTGTTCTCTCTCTGCTGGTGGTCACCATGTTTCGGCTCATTGGTTTATCAAACTGGCAGTTTAGCAAGTTAAATAAATAAGCATCTCAACATTAAGACTAAATTTCAGGCAGTTTTGTTCATTTTAAAAGTTTAACGGGTCATAAGTTGGTTTTTCACCGACGGCAGGCTCTAAGTGTAAACATTGGTCACAGTTTGGCTGGTCAGTGGTATTTGTATTTCTTCTCTGCAGAGAATCCAGAAAACGCTGGAAGGATTGTGTTCTGGTTCGTTTCAGCATCTGAAGTCTCATCTCAGGATCTTGTTGGATTTTTGTTTTGATTCTTGGCCAGAATAAAAGTTTACCAAGCAGGATATAAATTACATTAAACGTTCAGTCACCAGAACAGATCAACTTATAAAAACAGAAAACAGTTAGAGCTGTATTGAGCACATTTTATAAAACTACACTGTCAAAAGTAATTTCAGTTATTTAGGCGCTTATGAAAAAAGGGGGGGTTTAATTTTTCAAAGTCATATTCTCACCATTTTATTCATAAGTTTATAAATGTCACCGTTAACTAAATATTTAGTTAGCAAGCCAAATATCTTGTTACAAGAAAAAAAAAAATTTGCAAGCTAAATATTTAGCCAAATTTGGTTCAAACCAAATTTCTGAAGACCCAACTTTTATTTTGATAGTCTACTTCCACTTATCTGGAATTGAATTTGCAGATTAACTAAACATTTAACTATGAGGTAAGCAAGTTTGTAAATGACATTTTTAGCTAACTCTGAGGTAACTAAATGTTTATCTAGCTAAGAACTAAATATTTAGTTTTGAGCTAAATAGTTTGTTTGCTCACAAATATTTGGGTCAGAACTAAATATTTACTTTCTAAACATTGGAGATAATTAAACTGTCATATATTTCAGCTTGAATCTGACATTTATAAATTGATTACCACGGTGAAAAATTAATCCCCATTTTTTACTCTTGTAAAAACTAAATAATCAAAATTATTGCTGTTAGGTTTTAATTGAGTAACTTTATAGACAGCAGGTGTCTCTTACTGCAGGGGGAACCTTTGGGTCGGTTACGGTTCCTTCGTGTTGGTTACGGTTCCTTCGGGTCGGTTACGGTTCCTTCGGGTCGGTTACGGTTCCTGTCGAGGAACCCAGGTGAAGTTCCACCGGCCCCCCGTGTCCTTCCTGATGAAGGCCTGTCCCTGGGGGAAGCTGTGTGTCTTCACGCTGCTGGACGGACTGAGGGACATGCTGAAAGCCAAATCTGTCGGTTTGTGAAGCGACTGCGATGACGAAGCGCTGCAGCCACCAGAGGGCGCCTGAGATTTGTTCAGAACTGTGCAGGAAGACGACCTGGAGGTGAAGCAGAGTGGCTCGGTCGGAGTCCAGCTGGACTCCAGCGGCTGGACGCCTCTGGTGGAGCAGATCTCCATCAGCGCAGAGCCAGGCAAGGCTCCTACAGGTCCGGAGCAGGTTGGTGCTGGCCCGGCAGGAAAGGCGCAGAGAGACGGGTGGTCCGTCTCCCCTGCGGCGGTTTGGCGGTAGCTGTGTATGGAGGATGGTGTGGACACCGGGGAACCGAAGGCGTCGCCGTACACCAGATCCCTTAAGCTGGACTCTGATTCGCTGGACGTGTCAATGGTGTTCTGGTCCTTCAGGCCCAACATTCGCAGCACCCAGAGATCCAGGTTCGGTTCTGGAGAGGCTGACCCGGCAGAGGACTCAGAGCAGAACTCAGGAGTCAGGTTTCTGCAGACTCTCTTGGTGATCTGCTTGGAGAACGGACGACCTCTGACCTCGGAGGGTTCATGATAGAAGCTGCTCTGGTTTCTCTTCAGGTTCCTCCTGTCTGCTGTCAGTTTCTGTGGTGCAGAACAGATGAGACAGATTCAGGTAGCATTCATGTCTCTCAGCTCTAAAACATGACTGCTAGGCTAACGGGTCTATATAAATTATCTTCATCCTTCTGTGCTCTAAATATCTCTATTTACATTTCTCAGGAAGTTCAGAAGAAGGGAATCTCTTTCTAAGGTTTCTTTGGGAAATCAAAGCCCGGTCCAGTTGGTGAGGGGTGAACGCTAATCAACCTCTGACCTCTGGTCCTCCAAACCTCAGTGTGGGTTCGGTTTGAATGTGAACGCCAAGCGGACCAGAGACCGCTCCAACAGTAGGAAGTGGACTACAGCACAGGGCATTCTGGGTAAATACAACCAAAGCTAATGTGCAGTAGAAATGGCTCCTTCAGCCAAAGACTAAAGAGAAATCCTCCAACCGCTAAAATCTGACGCCTCCATCTTGTTTCCATCTGGTGAAGAAGGAAGTTGCTCTCAGTGTCTTCAGAGGTTTTTGTGTCGTTTCCTTCAGAGGTTTTTGGTGCAGCGCCCCCACAGGCCAGGAGGGGAACAGGTTGGTTTGGGTCAGAACCACAGCAGCTGGAGGTGGAGCAGATGATGGAGTTCTGGTTCCAATCTAAACGTTTCAGGAGACTGACGCTTAGGACTGGAGTTGTAAATTGCTGACCTATACGACACACAGCTCTTCCTTTGGAACACACTGACCCTTAAAGCCTAACTGTCCCAAAACTAAAAGCCTCAGGAAACTCGGTCCAAACTCGATGTGTTCTGCAGAACACATCCAGACCAGACATCTGAACCTCAGTAAATCCTTCATCACTGCAGGTTCAGTCCAATCACCCACCTTCGCTTTTTCCTGCAGGTTCGTCACGAAAGAGGAACTGAGGAATCCTCTGAGCTTGTTGTTCTCCTCCTGCAGCCTGGCCAGCTCCTCCTCCCTCTGCAGCAGCGTGTCCTGCAGCTGGAAGCACCAAAAGCATCAGGAGCGCCAGAAACAAACTGAAAACTGGTCCAGATCCTCAACGATCTGCACTCAGAGTTTATATAACGACGATTTATGATCTCTTTTCTGGTTTAACTGCAGGTGTTAAAATGAATAAGAACTCAAATCTGAATGATAATTGATGTTAGCCGGACAGTGAACAGGTGTTGTTTACCTGTTTGTTCCTCTGGAGGTGAGGCGAAAGCTGCTGTGTCCACATCAGACCAGCAGGGGGAGTGAAAGCACATTTGGATTCTGACAAAAACACACAGGAAATGATGTAATAATCAAAAACAATCCTTCATATGGTCAAACGAAACCTCTAAAGTCGACAGGTTTTAATAATTCGACCATGTTGGGTTTGGCTGAACGTTCAAATCTGATGTTTACTGTAAGATAATAAAACGTTTTCAGTTTAATCTAACTACAGAAACCCTGCCCCCTGCTGGCAGAATAAAGAATCTCAATAACATTTAAAACATGAGATCTCAGGGGATGTTTTAGTGATTTAAATAGACCTGGACTTCACAACAGCGCCCCCTGTGGTCAGAAGAGGCGGTCAGGAGAATCCAGCTGGGATCCGACCAACCGAACTCCGACTGACGAAGAAAATGATCTTTAATTATTAGTGAATGGAACGGATCTGTCTGTTTGATAAATACATAAAAACCTGCTCATGCTGCACTCTGATTGGCTGATTTACAGATGGGGGCGGGGTCAGGTCAGGGTCAGGTCCAGAACATTAGCGTTAGCTTGACTTACCCCACAAAGACGACAACATGTTTCTGCTCTCATTGAGGTCACAGAGGTCAGAGGGGTCATGCTCATGTTCCCACATAGAGGCCAGTGTTTCCATGGAAACACCAATGATGATGCTGCCAAAGAAGTGATGAAGAAGAGAAGAAGAAGAACAGCTTGAGAAGAAATCCCCACAGAAGTTTAATTTACTCCTTACAAACACATTCAGCCTAAACAGCAGGATGTTTTCAAGGTGAAACACTGAAACCTGCAGGCAGAGAGAGAAACTACAGAAACACTGACTCCTACAGGCAGAGAGAGGAACTACAGAAACACTGACCCCTACAGGCAGAGAGAGGAACTACAGAAACACTGACCCCTACAGGCAGAGAGAGAAACTACAGAAACACTGACTCCTACAGGCAGAGAGAGGAACTACAGAAACACTGACCCCTACAGGCAGAGAGAGGAACTACAGAAACACTGACCCCTACAGGCAGAGAGAGGAACTACAGAAACACTGACCCCTACAGGCAGAGAGAGAAACTACAGAAACACTGACTCCTACAGGCAGAGAGAGGAACTACAGAAACACTGACCCCTACAGGCAGAGAGAGGAACTACAGAAACACTGACTCCTACAGGCAGAGAGAGGAACTACAGAAACACTGACCCCTACAGGCAGAGAGAGGAACTACAGAAACAGTGACTCCTACAGGCAGAGAGAGAAACTACAGAAACACTGACCCCTACAGGCAGAGAGAGAAACTACAGAAACACTGACTCCTACAGGCAGAGAGAGGAACTACAGAAACAGTGACTCCTACAGGCAGAGAGAGAAACTACAGAAACACTGACCCCTACAGGCAGAGAGAGGAACTACAGAAACACTGACCCCTGAACTCGCTTTACAGACGTGAATCAGCATCTATGTAAATTAAAAAACTTACTTTTTCTACGTGACTCTGTGGAGCAGGTGACCCGGCGGTGGCAGTGTGATGCTGTGGTGCTCTTCAGATTGAGCCATTCAGAACCTCGACATGCAGACCTTCAGAACACGTTACACATAAAAACATTCAAACCGGATTTCCTGCAGTCCAGACCAGAAACGCTGCAAATATCTGAAATAATAACCGACAAATTTACTGCATTCTGCATCATTTCACTGAGAAAAGAAAATCTGCTCCAGGTGGTTCCGAGTGGTGAACCCACCAACCGATTTAAAGCTCAAATATCAAGAACCTTCTGATATTTTCTGGGAAAATCTTGCAGTTTGGCTGCTGCTGATCTTTGATTCCTAATTTCTTCCTTCCCTCCTCCATTCTAATAAGAACCTCATTAGCTACCACAGTCTGATGAAAGTCACGCAGTTCTTCCATCCTGCACAGGTTTTAAATAAATTTAAATTGATTTTAAATAAAGCCTGAACCTAAAGTGAGTAAAACAGCACCATCTTTTAAGATTTTACTGTTTTTAAAGAGATTTACCCGGAATTTACACAATAATGTCATAAAACAGCACAAACCTTCTCAACAAAAGATCATCTCTAAAATAATAACTAAACGTTTAAAAGCAAAGTTCGGAAGGTTTCATTTAAATGTTGGGTTTAAACTGAACGTTCAGACTTTGCAGGTCGGACTCTGAATTCATCTTTCATTTTTCTGACAGCTGATTTCTGCTGGATGATCTTCGGTTTAACGAGCTGCTGCTCAAACCGAAGACAAACTCAGCTTCTCCTCCACCGATTAACGAGCAGAACTTTACCGCCGTCAGATTCAGACCTGGACGCGCCGCGTTTCCTCCGCGTTGTGCGTAAAGCGCGCCGGACTCTCCAGGCACAACAGGGACGGGAAGCGAGGCGGGGAAAAACCTCAGTGCCGAACCAGAACCAGGTCCAGCTTCTGGTTCTACAGCTGCAAGATGAGAGGAAGTTTTGGTGAGAGGGTGAATTTCCGCCTGTGATGTGAGTTCAGTGTGAGCAAAGCTGCAGGTTTCCTCCCACGCGCAGCAGCAGGTGTCACTGCCCGCAGTCACGCACGTGCCGGTTTGTCCAATCAGCGCGCAGAAAGAGCCGAACCGAGTCAGACTCACCTGGGGACAGGTAACCTCCTAAAACCCCAACATGTGAAGTTCAGTCAAAACTAACAGGATGATTCATTTATATCAGCCAGTTAAAACTAAATACTCCCCACCAGCAACAGTCAAAAGCAACATGCAAAATATACATGAAGCATCCAGACGTCTCATAAAATGTTATGTAGTTGCATTTTATTCAAGCTGCAGTTTGTAACTTTAATAAAAAATATGTTTTCTCCATATTTGTTAAAACTGTAATCATGTCAGATAATCTGTGAAAACAATCAATCTCCTCCACCTGCTCCCTGAACTGCTATTGCTAGCTAAAGTAATGCAACGTTCCGACCAAAACAACCAATCAGAACCAGGAGGAGGGTCTTAGTGCTGTCAATCAACCTCATTCACTTGCTGCTAAATGTGCTAATGGTGGAAAATCAACTTATCATTACAGGAAAAATGTTTATCTGCTGTCATTGGTAGCTATGCTAACTGGACTGAGCATTCACAACAGCCTGCGCTAGCTACAGCATAGGGATGAGCAGCACCACATAAGATTGTGATTGACAGCACTAAAACTCTCCTGTCTCTGATTGGTTGTTTCTAGAGAGAACTGGGAGAAAGCAGAGGAAATAGATTTTTCACAGATTATCTCTCATGCCAAATTGTCACAACATAATGACAGTTTTAACAAATATGTAAAAAAATATTTTTATAAAAGTTAGTGCAGCTTTAATTTGACTAGGAGAGGAGAGAGGACGGGTCAGGAGGTCAGAGCTGCTGCTGACTGACTCACCTGTTGTTAAGAGGTAAAAGGTTCAAGTTAAATATATGAATATGTTGATAATTTATTTCCTTAACTCATCAAATGTTAGTAAAATGGAGGCAAACAGTCTGTAGCTAAGCTAACTATGCTAAATGTTGATAATCTCTCACAGTCTACTCACCTCTCAGAGAAAAACTGGGTTATAAATTGACACTTTTACCTTTTTCTCTCTCTATTTCTCTATTTTCTTGAAAACCTGATTTTATCTCTTTCTTTAGCAGCATAATAACAGCCACAGTCGTTCTTGTTTTCCACTGACTGCTGCTGAACATCGTCACCATCAAGCAGGAACGAACCATTTCCTGCAGATCCAGGAGGTTCAGGACAAATATAGAAATGTGCCTTTTGGTCTGGGAGGGGTAACATTTAATTTTTACTGCTAAAAGCAATTTTAGAAAACACTATATGATTAACTTTGTAATTGACAGGGCCCCATTTTATATTTATTTCTAAAAAAAAAATAAAGATAGTGGAGGGCCCCCTGTCGGTCAGGGGCCCCAGGAATTGTCATAACTTCCCCCCTGTACGGCGCCTCTGCCCAGGATAAATAAAGATGGTTTAGTTCAAGTTCAACGTTTGTTTATCATGTGCAAAGTAGAAACAAGTTTCCTTCTACAGTGAAAAACTTTTCTGTCTGAAAGATTGCTACTTAAAAAAGGATGAAATGTAAAATAACCTTAGAAAATATGATCTAAAAGGACCAATAACAGGATAAAAGTAATAACTATTTATAATTGAATACAATAAATAGTGCAAATAAAAATGCAGGCAATGTGAATAAAATAGAAGTGAAGTTGTGCCAGTTAATTTCTGTGATTTATTTCAGTGTTTTATGGGAATGTGGTTCAATCTGAGATGAACTTTTAATCACATTTATTGTGTCATGTAGTTTTTGGTTCTGGTTCGGGTTCTGACTGGTCTGTTGGTAGACGGCCTGTCAGCTGTAAAGGTTCTGGTTCTGGCAGCAGTTCAGGCCTAATGAGGCGGCCGGCTACAGGTGGGCTACCTGGTGGTCTAAGTCAGGTTCAGCGGGGCAGATGTTAACCCCGCCGCCTCCCTTCCTGCCCTTCCTCCCCGCTGGGATCCTAATGACGGTGGGCCGGGCAGAGGGGATTTGTTGGACCACAGCGGCGGCTCCCTGACGTCCAGCAGCCTCCTCGCCGCTGGACGTCGGCGGCGTCGGCCACTCCCAGCTCGCCTAGAGGAAACGGGCCTCATCTGCTGCTGAACGGAGCCAAACGGAAAAACCAGAAACACGCATGAGAAACAGAGAGAGGACTAACAAACTCGTTTTGTAGAGCAGGTGATTAGCTTAGCTTAGCATAAAACTGCTCAAATATATCTGTATAAAAATGTAACACCAATGATTAAAAAGGTTAGCATGAGCTAATATTCAGAGTTTGATTGTTTAATGCTAAAATAAAAAGCTACATTATGATTAAGCTGGTAAGATTAAGCTATGCTACGGAAACTAAGCAAACCTAACATAAACTAAGCTAAGCTAACATAAACTAAGCTAAGCTAACATAAACTAAGCTAAGCTAACATAAACTAAGCTAAAATAAACTAAGCTAAGCTAACATAAACTAAGCTAACCTAAGGAAACTAGAGGTAAAATAAACTCATACAATTTATATTAAAGCAGATTATGTAAATCAGGTGATAAAATATAAGATGAATTTAAAAAATGAAGCTTTTT